>NC_058404.1:41821448-41863587 GCF_002201575.2 Neomonachus schauinslandi
CTTTAAAAAAAAAAAAAAAAAAAAAAAAAGAAAACATCTTTGAGGAAGTAACTTTAAGAGTGTTAAAAAAGTTTCATTGAATGTTTGCTTGGGGTAGAGCTCCAGCTGAGGAAAAACTGGTAAATATATGTAGTTGTAGGAATGGTTTTATAACACCAGATTTAGAGTGTCTTTTTAACTTAAAGGATGAAGGAGTAGATGATCTTACACAAATTGTGTCAGAATAGAAGATGGAGACTGCTACTCAATTCTTGTTATGAAATTGGCTTATCTTTTTTTTTTTTTTAAGATTTTATTTATTTGTCAGAGAGAGAGAGTGAGCACAAGCAGGGCAAGTGGCAGGCAGAGGGAGAAGCAGGCTCCTTGCTTAGCAAGGAGCCTGATGCAGGACTCGATCCCAGGACCCTGGGATCATGACCTGAGCCGAAGGCAGACGCTTAATTGACTGAGCCACCCTGGCGTCCCTGAAATTGGCATATTTTTAATTTCCAAACCAGACAAAAGGTGGTACTAGAAAAAAAGAAAGACAGTTATCCTCACTTATAAGCATAGATTCAAAAGCTCTTTTTTTTAAATAAGAGTCTTTTTTTTTAAGATTTTATTTATTTATTTGACAGAGACAGCGAGAGAGGGAACACAAGCAGGGGGAGTGGGAGAGGGAGAAGCAGGCTTCCTGCCGAGCAGGGAGCCCGATGCGGGGCTCGATCCCAGGACCCTGGGATCATGACCTGAGCTGAAGGCAGACGCTTAACGACTGAGCCACCCAGGTGCCCCTCAAAAGCTCTTAATAAAAGTATGCTCATGTATTGGAAATTAGCAAAAATAATTATGTAAAAAATCAGTAGAATTATGACAAAGTAGAATTTATCCCAGTAATACAAAGATGATTTGATGTTAGGAAATATATCAGTAACTTAGCTTTAATTCAGCTCATTCATAGATTAAACTAGAAAGAGCTTATGGTCTTCTCGATAAATAAATAGTATCTGATAAAGTTACTCATTTCTTAAAAAAAAAAGAAAGAAAAGGTCTCTTGTAAATAAAGAGTAGTAGAACAAACTTTTAACCTCTTAAAAGATATCCACCATAACCTATAGCAAACAGCATACTTAAGAAGAGACTGGTAACATTCTCATTTAAATCAGAAACAAGAGGAGGATGCATGGTTGTTACCACCACTCTCCATCTTTGTACTTAGAACCTAACCAGTGCTGTGGGAAAAAAGAAATAAGGGTGTAAAGGTATTAGAATGGAAAAGGCACAGCTGTCATCATTTCTTGGTGATACAATTAACTAAGACTCAAGTCATTCAGTGGGCAAACTATTAGAAACAATGATGTAACACAGAGTTGCTGGATACAAGAATCAGTCTACAGAAATCAGGAGTATTGTATATGCCAGAATTCATTATTTACAGAAAACCATAAAACTTTGTTGAAAGACATAAAGAAAGACTTAAAATAAATGGAGATTCCATGTTCGTGAATGAAAAGATTCAGAGTGGTAAATACATTGGTTCCACCAGGCAACAGAATCAGTGAGAGAGAATTAAGGTTAAAGATTTGGTGCAGGCAGAGCAATTGTATCAGTGGAGCAAAATTAAGCACCCTGAAACCATTTCTTGTCACACTGAGTATGTGACTTGGTAAATGGTAAAAGCAGCATTACAAGTCAATAAGGGGACATGTTGTGCTGCTTGGCAAGTATTATTGGGGGGTAATTAGCTTTCTATATGAAAGAGAATGAAAAGGAGAAAAATAAAACTGCATACCACAAACAAAGCCAGTTGGATTAAAGGCCTAAACCTGAAGAACCTATTAGAAGACAAAATAGAAAACCGTTTGTATGCATTTAAATTAGAAGGTTTTCCTAAACAAGATACAAAAGGCACAAATCATAAAGGAAGATAAGTCATTTTATTACTTAAAAAGTTTTGAAACTTCTGTGTGATAAGATACCATAAACAAAATTAAAAGGCAAGATACAGAGTGGAAGCGCATATTTACAAAAGGGTTAATATCCAGAATCTATAAAGCTCCTACACATTTAAGAAAAAGCAGATCCATTTGAAAAGTGAAGAAGAGATATAAGCCAGTCATAGGTAATTAAGTCTGAATTGTCAGTGAACATGAAAAGCTGTTTAGTATTAGAAATATTAGGAAAATACAAGTTGAAAAGATGTTATTTTTACCTTAACAAAATGGCAAAAATTAAAGTTCAATAATGTAAGATTGGCATAGCTGTAGGGAAAAGATGATTTTGTATACTGCTAGGGAGATTGTAAATTAATAGTTCCTTTGCAGAGTAATTTGAAAATTTATAGAATGGGCACAGCCTGTATGTAGCCCATGACTTGGTAACTTGGTAACCTATACCTTAGGGAAAACACTTGGCCCAAGGAGCCGCATGCAAGAATGCTTTTGTAGCATGTTGTTTGTA
This sequence comes from Neomonachus schauinslandi, assembly GCF_002201575.2. Classification (NCBI taxonomy): domain Eukaryota; kingdom Metazoa; phylum Chordata; class Mammalia; order Carnivora; family Phocidae; genus Neomonachus; species Neomonachus schauinslandi. Next base: position 41,823,888 of record NC_058404.1, read on the forward strand.
ATAGTGTAGATTTGGAACAACCTTGAACTCCACTGTTAGAGAACTACTTAAATAAAATGTGTCATTTGATTTTAACTACATTTGTTTTATTTTAACATTAATTCTAAGATGCCCATTGGTTCACATGTTACCATCTCCATAATCAAGAGTTTTACAATCAGTGGTGCACCATATTTTAATTGTGAGATACTTTCCTTCACATCACTCAAGGTAGTGATGTGCTTTTCAATAGATTATGTTGATAAAATGAGGTAAATAGTACCATAACAGATCTGAAACATAAGATCAAGTGAAGAAAATGAAAAGTTGGAGGATGATATATTTAGTATGTTGCCATTTATGTAAATAAAACACTAAAATCTATTTTTGGAAACCTGCATTTTAAAATAGTAAAAGTGGAAGAGGAATATATATTTGGTTAGGAGAATTTGAGGGGGGCGCATTTATGTTATTATAATAGTGATTATTGTATTTTTAATTGGCATTTTATCCCCCTCCCCACCAAGCATACAGGTGAGTACACACACAGCCCAGAAGCAGACATCAGTTCTGAGTAGTGGGAATGTGGTTATTGTAAGTTTTGTGCCTTTATTTAGTCTCAAAGTTTAAAACCTATACACAGGAGAAAAAATTGCTGCTGTTTTATGGATTTAAGACCTTTCTCTCTACCTTATGCTGTGTTTACCAAATTATATGCGCCAGTCTAAGTGTTTTAAGGACGTAGACTACCTGAGGATGTTACAAACTCTCAGTATATACCTGTGTGGTTTGGGGAGGTGGGGAACATTTTACGTGCATACATGCTATGATAGAGATCGAGCGTATAGGGTAATTTGGGGAGCTTTTAAATATCAGTTATTGACCCTTTATTTTTTCTGGTATAGTTTCCCAGATATGCTGAGATTGTCCACTTGACATTACCAGATGGCACGAAGAGAAGTGGGCAAGTTCTAGAAGTTAGTGGTTCTAAAGCAGTGGTTCAGGTAAGCATCACTTTCAAAACCTGGCCAGTTGAACAAAAATAAGGAACACTTCTTGTCTTTTCTAGAGATCATTGAGTAAGTCTCTCTTTAGAGATTGATTACTGGCTGTGGGGAGAAAAAAATTATTTTTTCTTGTTGTCTTGCCAAATGTTAGCCATCTATATACATTCTAGTCCAGTAGCTCCACTGCTCCACTGGTAAATGGCTTTTTTTTTTTTTTTTTTAACAAAGCAGATAATCACACGGAAGGAGAGAGATGAAGGGCAGAATTTATAACTTATGGGATGAAACCAAAACAAGATCTGAGTCTGTTTCTTTAAATTGTCTCTTATAATACCTAGTTTTTAATGTTACCAATTATGGGAAATGCCAGTTTTCTCAAATAACATGTTCCCTTAAAAAGTAATCTAGAGCAAGGGTCAGCAGGATTTCTGTAAAGGACTAGGTAGTAAATTTTTTAGGCTTTGTGGGGCCACCTAAGGCCTCTGATGCATATTCTCCTTCTTCCTTTCTTTTCCTTTTTTTTTTTCTTAAACCCTTTAAAAATGTAAAAAACATTCTTAGCTTGGTGGAGTTAAACTAGAGTCATGATCTTTGATCTAGGGGTTGGCAGGTTGGTTCATCACCATGGACATTTCTTTGTTCATTATATTGAAAATAGTATTTTATTTTATATGGGCTGAACAGACAGAAATAGTACTTCAGTACTTATGATCTAAATTCCTTTTGCCCTTCTGATTACTTCCCTTTCTCACTAGGTATTTGAAGGGACATCAGGTATAGATGCCAAGAAAACGTCCTGTGAGTTTACTGGGGATATTCTCCGAACACCAGTGTCCGAGGATATGCTTGGTAAATGGATGTTGTTATGCATTTAGGGCAGAGATCTGTTTTCTTTTAAACATTTTTCCATGGAGTCTTTCTTAAAAATTACCTATTTGAGTCATAGTCCACTCTGTACTATCTTGTTACTGTTTCACAGGTCGGGTCTTCAATGGATCAGGAAAACCCATTGACAGAGGTCCTGTTGTACTGGCTGAAGACTTCCTTGACATCATGGGTAGGATGATAAATGGGTTTCTGTGTTTTGAAGAAAATAGCCTCTGTTTTATATCTTTGTCAAATAGTGATTTTTGTGATATTATAAGTAGATAACCAATGCTGTCCATATCAATTGCTTTATTATTTAATAAATAGAAATCATCTTAAAATTTTATGTAAAATATTTTAAGATATTATAAAATATCACTATGGTATATCTGAAATGTAAATAGCTTTGAAATGTAAATGGCTTCTAAATTAGGATTTTTCTCTTATTTGCTATACCTTTATTTCATTTTAGGAACTTGTTCTGCTATCATATTTTGTGAGGCTACAAAAGACTAATGGGAAAGTTTCTTAAATGGTTTCAGATTTTAAAAAATAACTGATTTTTTAAGAGAAGAAAGTCTTAATGTCTTAAAATTTTCTCTTTTGGAAATGCATTAGGCCAACCAATCAATCCTCAGTGTCGAATCTATCCAGAGGAGATGATTCAAACTGGCATTTCGGCCATAGATGGCATGAACAGTATTGCTCGGGGGCAGAAAATTCCAATCTTCTCTGCTGCTGGCTTACCACACAATGAGGTGAGAGCTAGGATCTGTTTGGTGTGAAATTTAACAAGGGAGAATTTCTAAATGCTTCAATGTTAATAAGAAGCCAAATAAAAGGTTTTCAACAATACTCACTTGTACCCAGTACCCATTTCTCAATGTTATTGTTTATATACTCCAACTACATTGAATCTTTATCCAAGCCATGTCTGTCTTCTTGCTTACTCTTACAAATCTTTACAAAAAGTACAAAGTAGCTTTTTTGGGGAAAGTCCTTTAGAACATCATTTCATTTATGTAATTGCAATTCCAAAAAGTTTAGGATAAATGGTATTTTGTTGTAGAAATGTTATTTTAAATTTCAGCTCAGTTCTTTTGTACTTCTTATCAGATTGCAGCTCAAATCTGTCGCCAGGCTGGTTTGGTAAAGAAATCCAAAGATGTAGTGGACTACAGTGAGGAAAATTTTGCAATTGTATTTGCTGCTATGGGCGTAAGTATAATTTTTTTCTATTTTGGTATGACATATAAGATTGTTTATTTTATTAGAACAATGCAGAAAACAACACATACATCATTGGATTTATTTCTAGGCAGAGAAGTTGTAACTTGGCATTTTGGGTAAACTCAGGATTAAAATTCAACATTTGGGGTGCCTGGGTGGCTCAGTTGTTAAGCGTCTGCCTTCGGCTCAGGTCATGATTCCAGGTCCTGGGATCGAGTCCCGCATCGGGCTCCCTGCTCTGCAGGAAGCCCGCTTCTCCCTCTCCCACTTCCCCTGCTTGTATTCCCTCTCTCGCTGTGTCTCTGTCAAATAAATAAATAAAATCTTTAAAAATAAATAAATAAATAAATAAAATTCAACATTTGACTGCAAAGTTTAAGAATAATTTTCTTTATGCCCAAAGCAGGCTGTTTACTCTGTTGGCTTTTGTGAAACTTTGGGGGTGCTTGAAACTTCAAAAGAAGGAACAATGTAAATCCATAGATTAGCCTTCATCAGAAATACTGAGAATTTTCCTTCTCCCAGCACTGATAAAGTCATTGCTATTTAGGTAAACATGGAAACTGCCCGGTTCTTCAAATCTGACTTTGAAGAAAATGGCTCAATGGACAATGTCTGCCTCTTTTTGAACTTAGCTAATGACCCAACGTAAGTAAATAGAGCTATTTCTTTCTGTTCACTCAGGCTTTAGACCAAAAATGTTACCTAAGACTAGGGAAGTGAAATGTTACAGTGAAGGCAACATGGGCCTAGGAATGGGAGAGCTGTGTTTAATTAAATTCAGCTCTACTTCTTGCTGGTTACTTGGCTTTGGGCAAATCACATAGGCTCTGAAGTTCAGTTTTCTCTTTGAGAAAATACAACAAATAATACTTGTCCTGTACTGTCATTGTGCATTTTAAATGAGGTGATACGTATAAATCACCCAGACCATACTCAGTAAGAAATCTAGCCACTCCCTTGTTTCTTCCCTCCCTCCCTTCCTCCCTGTTTCTCTCTCAATTTTGAGAGGAATATAGTCCTGAGAAATTATGGGCCCATTGCTAAAATAATCTAACTTTGTAGCATTAAGTAATTCTTATTATGAAAAAACATGACTGCTTACTTAACTTACTCTAAAGTAATAATTGCTTTTTTTTTATTAAAATAAATTTATTTACTTAAAACTTAAATAAATTTCCTCTATTTATTTACAACTTTTGAAGGGACACTATAATTTCCAGAATCATGTTGTTTTGTCTTTGGCCTTTTTATTGGAGTAACAAAGGATCTAATGTTCCATTTCAGTATTGAGCGAATTATCACTCCTCGCTTGGCTCTAACTACAGCCGAATTTCTGGCCTATCAGTGTGAGAAACATGTATTGGTTATCCTAACAGACATGAGTTCTTATGCTGAAGCACTTCGAGAGGTAACTTTATTCTCAAAATGGGTCACTTTTCAGAGTTATGTCTGTTTACAAGTGTTCATTTTTCTTTAATCATGTTTTTTTTAAGCTTCACCACTCATGTATTGGTAGTAGAATACCTTAATTAATCGAAAAGGAAAACAAAACTTTTTTTCTGTCAACCTAGTTGAAATGATTATAGGATGAGATTTAAATTATTAGCTTAGTTACCATACTATCACATCTCTCTGCATTTAGGACTTGATTCTAAAAGGCAGCAAATGATGCAAGCTCTTTGTTCAGTTACTCTCCCAGGATGTTCTGTCTTTGTCCAGATTGTCAATTTTTAACCCTTTTCAGAATTTCATTTTTAATAATGTTAGTATTTAAATATATGAAGAGCATACTCTGACAGCACCCTTTTTAGAACTTTTTCCTTCAGAAAACTTGGTGTTTATTTAGGAACAGTGTTAAGGTTCTAGCAGGTACCACCCAGAAGTTTGGGGTGTTCATTCTAATACAAGTTACTGAAATCTTGAGTAAGTTACTCTTTTAAACATGTAAGAAGGGGAAAAAAGACTTCTGAAGGGCCATGCTATATGAATATCTAGCTTCTTAAAAATCCCTGAGATCCCTCACCATATCTCACTCTGCTGCAGTGTTTTTTCAGGGAAGGACTTTTTTTTCCATCCATCACAGACCAGTAGTTTTCTAAAGTAAATTAAAATGAGTTATTAGAAAAGTGCATATTTTAAAGAAGATACACAATTTACAAGCCTGGGATTTTTTTTTTCCGGTAGGTTCAACGGACATAAAATTATTCTGTCAGATTGCCATTAGAGTTTTTAAATGCTTATCCTACTTTGTGTTATCTCATTGCCCATTAATAAAAGTTGGTCTGCAGACCACACTTTGAGTAACACTGCTATAGCATACTCTTTTGGAGGTGCCAAAGTAGCACCTAAAAGTTGGGCTTAATGCTTTAGGGTTCTTGGTGATTGTAGATTAATGTTATATATTAATGTTTTATATAATATAATTTACATATTATATATAATATATAATTAATATAATATATATAACATAATATAAATTATAACTATTCTTACTTTGCACAATGAATGGACTCCTGGCTCTGTGATCTTGGGAAATTATTTAACTGACCCTTGATCCCAACTGTAATTGGGGTTAACAACATTACCTTCTTCATAGGATTGTTGTGAGGATTAAATTAAATATGTAAACTGCATCAAATGATTCCTGGAATGTATTTCCTTCCCTTTTGACCTTTTTACGTAAATATGGCTTACATAAATATGGCAAGATTCATGGCATGAAATAGATCTTGTGAACTAAGAATGTTGTCTTAGTTTTAAAATAATTTCCTTTGATTTATAAAATTGCAAGCAGATTTTTTTTTCTAATAAGCTAATTAAAGATTTGCATTATGGTGATATGATTGTAGCAAAAAGCTTTTGGTCCCCAATTGTCAACATTTTTGTTGCAGAATAATCTGAACTTGTGTTGCTAGACTTTTAAATCATCTTCCAGAGACAGTATTTAAAAGTAAAATTATAAAACTTTGTAATTGGGTATGTTCAAGCAAACGTATTCTAAGCTTTATTTTTCATATTCTGGTATGTGACATTCTCCTCCTTGATTTACTGTCAGGTTTCAGCAGCCAGGGAAGAGGTTCCTGGTCGACGAGGTTTCCCAGGTTACATGTATACAGATTTAGCCACAATATATGAACGTGCTGGTCGAGTGGAAGGTAGAAATGGCTCCATTACTCAAATCCCTATTCTCACTATGCCTAATGATGGTAAGTTTTTGGTCTTTGGATTATAGCAGACGTAATCATTGTAAGGACTTGATTCTGAGAACATCTTACCTTTTTGAGTTGAAACTCTTTTATTTTTTTCCCCCAAGTTTTTACTAAAATTCCAGCCAATTAACATACAGTATAATATTAGTTGCAGGTGTAGAATTTAGTGATTCATCACTTAGAGTACCTGGTGCTCATCACAAGTGCATTCCTTAATCCCCATCACCTATTTTACCCATCCCCCCACCCACCTCCCTTCCAGCAACCCTCAGTTTCTTCTCTGTAGTTAAGGGTCTGTTTCTTGGTTTGCCTTTTCCCCTATGTTCATTTGCTTTGGAGTTGAAATTCTTTTGAGGGTTTATCCTTTAAGAGTTTACCTTAACTAGGTGATTTGTATCTAAATGAAATTTTTCATTTGTAAACGGCCCATAATAATCATCCTTTTGTAGAAGAAAAACAATTTTCTTTGTAATTAGAATTTTCAGTTTTCATTTATTAGGTTACTATTGAGTGTCTGCTATTTGTGGAACACTGATCTAGATATAAGGAAATTCTTTTTTTTTTTTTAATTCACTCTCTAATGTAAGTTACTCGATCTTTTGGATTGAGTTGGGTATTTTTTATGTACACGCACCAATAAGTTAAGGTAGCTTAAGTGCCAAATGAAGAGCACAAATAGTAAATGCCGCAGGACTTTCAGGACAGAGTGATCACCAGAGGCTGGTTAAAAATGACTCTGTTTTACTTTGCATGTGAAAGCACACACACAGTACAGTACCTGTTTGAGTGTATGCTTGGGGGTGAAAAAGTCAGTAGTCCTCTTTTATTACTGCTTTTTTGTCCTGATCTCAGTGTTTAAAAAGCTATTTTACAAGGTATTTTCAGAAATAGTAATAACTCACTGTAATTGAGCACTGTTTTCAGTGCTTTATAAATACTACCTCATTTGATCCTCATAGCAACTTTGAGGTAAATGCTCTACTCTGAGTCACAGGGAGGTAAAGTAATCTACTGAGGTTAAGAAGTGATAGTTTTAGAACCCAGACAGTCTGAATTCATAATTCACACTGTACTGTCTCTGACATGAAAATGTTTTGTTCCAAGAAAGTTCCTATAAAATTACTTTATGTAATTTAACCAACTTAGAAACATCTTGCTTTGTAGAACTTTCTTGGTGCCACCTGCATAGTGGTGTTTTGCTTATCTAACATTCTTTTTTTTTTTTTTTAAAGATTTTATTTATTTATTTGAGACAGAGAGAATGAGAGACAGAGAACATGAGAGGGAGGAGGGTCAGAGGGAGAAGCAGACTCCCTGCCGAGCTGGGAGCCCGATGTGGGACTCGATCCCGGGACTCCAGGATCATGACCTGAGCCGAAGGCAGTCGCTTAACCAACTGAGCCACCCAGGCGCCCGATTATCTAACATTCTTGTACTTGCTTATGAACTAAGAAGTTCTCTCAGTGTATGTTAAATTGGCAAACCTCTGCCAGGGAACTTTGTGTTTAAAATGGAGTTTTATTTATATTTTGGGGGGAAATAACTAGGAGAAATGGTAATTTTTCTGAATGCAGCTAATTTACCTTATGTGCCAATACATGTCTAACTGTGCTGCAACTCAGTAAATGAAACCATCCAATATGATAATCGCCAGCTGTATTTGGCTATTTAAATTCTAAAGTTCATTAAAATTAGATAAAATTTGAAATAAAATTTTCAGTTACAATAGCCACATTTCAGATTCTCAATAGCCACATTTGGCTGGTGGGCTACCATATTGGGCAGCACAGATACAGAACTTTTCTGTTATCACAAAAAATTACTTTAAAGAGCACTGTCTTATATAATTCTGTAGGTAATGCACACTGACTTCCTGTGATTTGTTTATATGATATGGACACTTTAACTAATGTCAGATGTCTTCCTCTGGTAGATATCACTCACCCCATCCCTGACTTGACTGGATATATTACAGAGGGGCAGATCTACGTGGACAGACAGCTGCACAATAGACAGGTATTTGACATTTAAGCAATGGTGTAAAGCTTACACATCTACTCTTCAGTTACTCTTTAGTGATTAGTGACTTTGACTTTGCTCTTAGGAATTATTTTGTTAGAAAATATCAGCTTGTTTTTCATATGGTTATATAATTGTCATCTCTGTATACCAAGATCCTGTTGTGAGTAAGAGTGCCAGTATTTAAGTTTCTACTTTTCTTTATTGTGCCTTAAAATGGAGTCAGTGGTCTCAAAGAATTTTTTGGGATATTCTATTCCATAATAATATCTACCAATCTTATTAGTAATACAAAAATACGTTTTTTCTATTTTTTTTACTGATGTATAATTGACATATTAGCTTTAGGTGTACAAAGTAATGATTTTATACTGATACGTATTGCAGAATGATCACTGTAAGTCCAGTTAACATCCATCAATACACATAATTACAAAATACTTTTTCCTTATGATGAGAACTTTTAAATCCACTCACCTAGCCACTTTCAAATACGCAATACAATATTATACATACTATAGTCACCATGCTCTGGATTATATCTTTATGACTTAATTCATTTTGTAACTGGAGGTTTGTACATTTTGACCCCCTTCACCCATTTTGCCCAGCCCCCATCTCAGGCAGCCACCTGTCTACTCTATCCATAAACTCACGGGTTTTTGGTATTTTAGGTTCCACATAGAAGTGAGATCATAATAGTATTTATCTTTTTCTATGTAACTTAATGTCACTTAGGATAATCCCCTCAAGGCGCACCCATGTCGGTAAATGACAAGATACCTTTTTTTTTAAAATGACTGAATAATCAAAAAAAGATTGATGGTTCTGTAACAGATGCCGGCTTCTAATATCAGCTTTTAGGAGGAAATACTTACTGTTAATCTTTTTACTTGGTTTGTGATATATGAGCCAGAGCTCAGAGGCTGTTTAGATTTGATACTCCAGGCAAATGTTGAAAATCTAGTTTTTCAGTATCATCTTGTACTGTTTTTTGCAGATTTCACTTTCTGAGTTTGATACCCAAAAGAAATACTATGCCATGAAGTCTCACTTCATTTTCTAACTAGGAGAAGATAATTAGAACTCCTCTAGGAAATAAATAGAAGCTTTATGTAATTTAAGGGATAATAATGAGTTTCAAAATGCTTCTTTACTACTGGTAAATCTTGAATTTTGTACTTAAATGTATTTTTTCTCTCATGTTCTATGTAAGATTTACCCACCTATTAATGTGCTGCCCTCATTATCACGGTTAATGAAGTCTGCTATTGGAGAAGGTATGACCAGAAAGGATCATGCCGATGTATCTAACCAGCTGGTATGTATATCCTCTCAAGGATGGTGTTTAAAGAAATGAACACCTTTCTTGGTCCATTCTTTTTACTGTCTTACACCTCTTACCTTTCTCCCATATCATTGTACTTATCCCCCATCCAAGTAGAATTTTAGTATAGGTTATATGTGGAAGATACAATCATTCATTAGAACCAAACGCAGTCTTCTTTTTTTTATAAGGATAGATGCTGATAACCAAGATTAAAAATCATTTGCTTGAAACCCACATCTAATGCTATACAAGATAGTTTCTAAATTAAAAACAAACAAGCCATAAGGCTATTTTAGGTTTTTATTAGTAACCATAATAATAATTACAGAATATTCCTAAAAAGATACTCGAATTTCTTACTTAAGAAATTAAGCAATCATCAGAACACTCAGGGATACAGCTTTATATATTCTATGAAATCCTTGGTTTTTGTAGCTTTTTTGTTTTTAGATTTTATTTACTTATTTGACAGAGAGAGCCAGAGAGCACGAGCGGCAGGGTGGGGCAGAGGGAGAGGGAGAAGCAGGCTCCCCACTGAGCAGGGAGCCCAATGCGGGGCTTGATCCCAGGATCTCGGGATCACGACCTTAGCCAAAGGCATACTCTTAACCAACTGAGCCACCCAGATGCCCCATAATCCTTAGTTTCTGTAGTTGTATGAGATTGTACACCAAGCACAAATAAAGAAGAGTACCTTTGACCTTAAAGTAAAAAAGGTAAATCTACTCCTACTGCAAATATTTTTCTTGAACTTCGAGATGGATTTCTCTGTGGTATGAGTTCTGACTTCCAAATGCTCTATAAAATGCAAGCTCATTAACATATTGAGGAAGTATATTCTTTAGTGTTAGTAGTGCCTGTGGACTGCATGCCTGAAGTCTCCTTTCTCAATGAGACTACTTTATAATAAAATCTGATAATTTCATAGGAACTTTATGTGAATTTTATTTGTAAATAATGTGAAATTCCTTCTGCGGTCTCTTACGAAGATAGATACAGAAATACTCTTAATTTATAGCCCAGATTACTTTTTTTTTAAAAAAGATTTATTTATCTATTAGAGAGAGAGAATGGGAGACAGACAGAGAGCGCACATGAGAGGGGGGAGGGTCAGAGGGAGAAGCAGGCTCCCTGCCGAGCAGGGAGCCCGATGCGGGACTCGATCCCGGGACTCCAGGATCATGACCTGAGCTGAAGGCAGTCGCTTAACCAACTGAGCCACCCAGGCGCCCGCCCAGATTACTTTTAACATTTATGAAATCTTATCTGTGTTCATATAAATATTTTTTTTCTCCTTAGTATGCATGTTATGCTATTGGTAAGGATGTACAAGCCATGAAAGCCGTTGTTGGAGAAGAAGCCCTAACCTCAGATGATCTTCTTTACTTGGAATTTCTGCAGAAGTTTGAGAGGAACTTCATTGCTCAGGGTAAGATGACTGTTTTCTTACAAACATTATTTTGAAGACTTCTTTCCCAATCTGAGAGAATTTACATTGATCTGTACATGATTTTCCTTCTGATTAGAGAAGAGGTTCTTCCAGCTGCCTGTCATGTCTTTTTGCCATTAGCCCTCTGGCTCCTTCCTCTCTGCCTTCAAGTCCGTTATCCATTTAGCTCCCATCTGAATTTTTCCCTTCCTTACACCTGGCCTTCTGCTCTGCCGCCTCCATTGCCGGTTCTCCTTCCTCCTCACCTTTCTGCAATGATCTTCTCATGCTTTGGGAGTTTGGGGCTTTTGTGATTCACTTAATTTCATCTCCTTTTCTGATTTTTTTTTTTTTTTTTAAAGATTTTATTTATTCATTTGACACACAGAGATACAGAGAGGGAGAGAGAGAGCATGAGCAGGAAGAGAGGCAGAGGGAGAGGGAGAAGCAGGCTCCCCGCCGAGCCAGGAGCCCGATGTGAGGCTTGATCCCAGGACCCTGGGATCATGACCTGAGCCGAAGGCAGACGCTCAACCATCTGAGCCACCCAGGCGCCCCTCCTTTTCTGATTTTATATCTTCCTGCTCCTTCATTGTTTATGTTCTTAAAGGCCTAGCTCCCTGTTCTTTCTGTGCTTCCCCTTCCTCCCCCAGCTTTGACTTTTTCCCTCTGCTGTTGACTAAATTGCTGTGTATGACCCTTATCCTTTTTCTGAAGCTCTAAATCCCACATTAACAACTAGGATACTTTTGTTTATGCTGCCATCTCCTCAGGCTCAGCATGGTCAGAACCCAAAGTTTTTTTTTTAAGCTGACCACCTGCCTAGCAATTCCCTTTTCAGTATGTCTACCTCTTGCATGAGCATTGTCTTACTTAGCCCAAGCTCAGTAATTGGGCATTATTTATAACTTTATTCATTTATTCTCCAGTGACCAAATATTTACCAATTTCTGTTGTTCTTACTTAGAATATCCTATTCTGGTTTCATTTCTATTACAGTACGTTGGTCCAGTGTTTCTCAAATTTTAATATGTTTTTGAATCAACAGGAGATCTTGTTAAATTGTAGGTTCTGATTCGGTAGAACTGGATGGGGCCAGAGATTCTTCATCTGGACAGGTTCTTGGATGATGTGGAAAACTACTGATCTCTGACCAACTTTGAGTCTTAAGGCCTAGTCCAAACCCTTGTCCCATCATCTTGGTCATTAGTGCCAGCTTTTTCACTACTCTTTCCGACTCCCTATATCCCTCTGATATTTGCCAGAATAAATTTATTACTAATTGTATTGATTGTCCCTCTAGTAAAAAGGCTGTAACGGTTTTCATTACATAGCCCATGTTCAATTTTCGAGCTGTTTTGGTTGGCCTCTCCCTTGCCACTATTTCTGACCTCAGTGGTACTCAACACAGATATGTTAACTTTGGAATAATGCATCACGCACACTACACTCTTCTGTTTATCTGATGCATTTCTTACTAACACCAAACCCCCCAAAATAATGTATAATTCTTTTTAGTGCAGAACCACAATACCTTAAAAAGATAAAAAATGAAGTTCTTCTGGTGGAGAATATAACCCAGAACTCTAGCCACTCTGATTCCTTAGTTAAGAAATCAAATTTTATTTGCAGGATAAGAATGACTCTACTAGTAAAAATAATTAGTAACAACTTTGGAAAACAACTGTGTTGTTTCAAGGTGTTCAGTTGACATTTAAGGTTTTCTAAGTGTCTATACTACCCTCCCTCACATTCATCCTCTGTTGCTGGAAAACCGCATCTCTCAGTAATCCATAGACAAAACACTGGGTCTAGTTTCCATTGCTCCAGGTATTTAGATCCTACCCAGTTGTCCACAGAGTTGTCCCACACATGCTAGATTGCCCAGTGCCTCTAGCCTGCAGGTCTCTCCCTTTTTTCTGATTCCTGATGGTATTTACTCTCTGTACCCTCACTTACACATTCGGTTGCATCCAGTGTTAGGAGACCTAACTGCTTTGTGTCTCTCTCTCTTTTTTTTTTGGTAATACTTGATGCTCACAGTAGTCATATAGTGAAATAAATAATAACACTGAAAAGTTGGAAGTAGTTTGCCTTTACTCATTTGACTTCAATTTTTTCTAAGGTCCTTATGAAAACCGCACTGTCTATGAGACTTTGGACATTGGCTGGCAACTGCTCCGAATCTTCCCCAAAGAAATGCTGAAGAGGATCCCTCAGAGCACCCTGAGTGAATTTTACCCTCGAGACTCTGCAAAGCATTAGCTGCTACTTCATCGCTGGCTCGATACACTTGTGAAATACTGGTTCTGTTTTCTTTATTCCTTTTGCACTCCCCCATTCCCCCATCTTTGTGTTGAAGTTTACCTTGTTACCCTGTAATTAAAAACAAAGACTAGGTAACATTGTGCCAGTGTTGCAATGTTTTAAACTTCTAACAGACTTTAAAATATCCCCTGTTGAGAAAACCTGGATCATCAGTGCTCTTTTTACAGTAGCTGCAGGGATGGAGGTGAAGTTTTCCTACAGATGTATGTGTTTGTACATAGTGGTGTAGTTAGTTGCCTAATAATGTGTTCATTATATGGGTCTCCCCGACCTTCCCTCTCAGCCCCCTCAAGAGTATCACTGTCTGAAGTTACAATGCTTTGAGCTCCAATTTAGAGCCAGGATCAAGTCTAAAAGAAGCCTCCTCTCTGAAGAGCCAGGGGCCTCTTTGCTGCACATTTGTTTTTGGATTGTTGCTGTGCCCGTGGGTCTGTGCTGCTGCTTCAAGCAGCTGGTTTTTACTGTCCACCTGCTCTGTCCTCTAATGACTAGATTGGAAAAGGAGTTTTCCTTTTTCTCTTTAGTCCTTACGAGTCGGGACTCCTGTGTCTTACTGTACCCCCCCCCCCCGGGTAACACAGAGTCCTGCAGCTTTCGCACAGCTGGTTTTGATTTGACAGTAGTGAGATGCCTTGTCTTGATGATCCTTACTGGGTTTCCCTGCATCCCTGCAGAGGAATCATAATTAAAATAACTAATAGAACTGTTGCTTGGAAGGGGGGGGTACGATAAAAGAGGAGAGAAAAACCCATATCCATTCTACATTCTGACATGCTAACAGTGGTTTCAGCTTCTGAAGTGTTGACCAGATGCTGAGGGCAAGGTGGGGAGGAGAAAGCTCTTGTGTGTATGGATATTTTAAACTCTGTTAGAGAGCAGCCTTTGGAAGATCCCCTATTTGATCCCGTTTTCTGACCCCTCTCTGCCTTTTCAGGGTAATCTTGTGGCACAAGTGATAGCATTTAAAAGCTTTCGGCTTTTAATTCTCGCTCCTTCTTGCTGTGAGTCCTGCGCTGTCTTCTGTGCACTTCTGCCACGTCTACTGTTCGGTCTCTTTGTGTTCTTTGTTAATTGGTGCAATAGCAACTTCTCTGTGCATTCCATCTTTCCAGTTGTGTAAAGTGGAGGGGGGGGGGGAGTCAGCATGATTATATTTTAATGTAGAAAATGTGACATCTGGATATAAAATGAAAATAAATGTTAAATTAAATGGAAGTTACCTAAAGTGACTCTGTATCTTCTAATCAGAAGAGCAATATCAACAAATGAATATATAATATATAATAACACACTTCTTTGATTTACAAGTTTTGAACATCATACCCAGTGTTGTGAACCAGCCCCCTGAGTTACAGGGACATGGCCCAATTTTTATATCCTTCTGTCTTCAGGTTGCCCTTTCTACCCCTTCGAGCGCTTTCCACAGTAATAGATCTTCCAACATACTGTATTTTTTCCAAGCTTGAGAGTTACTACGGGTGTTGTATAGCATTCTTTGTTTCAAACCTATCTGCAATGAATGATAGAGGATGATAAATAGAAAAAGAAGTACATACTGAAGCAAGCCGAAACTTGCTTCAAATAAAATCTTAGATGTCCAGAATATAAAGAAAACATGCTGGGTTAAGGACGAGGGTGTGGCATCACGGAGAACTTCCAGTTCTCTCCCCTCTTCAATTCAAGGCAACTTTTAGGAGATGTAGAGCAAGAGGCTCAAACAAGAACTAGGTAGACCTGTGTTCTAGTTCTGGTTCTGCCAGTAACTGTAGGACCCTGTTTAGTCTTTTAACAAATTTGAGTCTGTTCGCCTAGATTCCTTTTAAGGTTATTAGAAGTACCAGAGATTTTGTGTACTAGACAGTGTCTAGTACTAGTATTCCTTTTCTAACTAGACAGTGCCCGATCTATGGTAGGCACTCGTAATAGGCTGCTTTTATTAATAATAAGGCAGATTTGACTTATTATTCTTATATAATACTTAGGAATAGTTGACTTAGTGCTCTTGTTAGTTAATTTTTAGTGGAAACATTTTCTTAATATACCTTTTTATACCAGCGATAAGACCTAATTAAAGGACAAGTTAAAATGAGGCTTTAACATGGATTCTCACTGTGATTACATCATTTAAAAAAGGAAATATTTCAGTCAGCTTAAAATACCTGGGAAGAGAAAAAGTATCTTCAAAGGGCAGGCTAACTGAGAAAAAGTATCTTCAAAGGGCAGGCTAACTGATTGACTCATTAAACATTTATTGCTTGCAATTGACTGTCACTTCAGTTTGTGAGATTTCATGTAAGTGAAAAAATGTTTTCAGACTAATGTAATAAATACCTCACTGAGCTGTTTTATTTTCAGATGTCTGAGGTCAACAAAGCATTGTGTGCTTTTAAGATTTTCTAATTGTTGACATTAGTAAGGGAAAGTTAGCTTAATCTATAAACAACAGAAAATAGTTCTCCAGACTAAACTAAGTATACCATTTGTAGACTACGAGAAAAACTTAGCAAGGCAATACTTGAGGGAAAATGATCTTTTGGGGAAAACTTAAGTGCAGAGAAATGGGTTTTAAAAATGAAAGTTATGTGCCTTCCTCAGCTACCAACTGTAGTTTTATTCCTAACCCTTTTACCAGGTAAACCTGGTTACCAGGTGAACACCTGCCTAGTGCTTAAGTGGACTGTGTAGTGTCCTTAGCTGCCGCCTCCTCTATATAAAGCCCTGCAGTGGCAAGAGTGAGCAGGTGACTTGATGTTTAGAAACAGTGAGAAATCTTTCAGTGACTTAACAGTCCCAGAGCTTTGTATCCTCAGCAAGAGTGGCAAAACCTGCCTGAAAAACTTAATAAATGTTTTCAGACACCTGGACAACCTGTCTGTCCCTGATCAGTCTGCCGCAGTTCCTGAGGAAGGGAAAAGGAGAGTCTCTGCCCGTGGCTATATCTGAGGTTGAAGACACAAATGAGCAACACCTCCAGTTGTCGTTAGAAGCCTGGGGGTCCGCTAGTCTAGAACAGAACATACGGCCATTTGCTGTGATGCTGTAAGTAGTGCACATATATTTGACAGACCACTTTCCCAAAGGATTGCATCTCCAAACTCCAGAGCATTTTATAAATGTAACAGATTTGTGACTTGTTCAAGTTCAAATAAGGAATGGCAGAACATGAGCTAGAACCTGGGCCTTTCAAGTTAGTCTAGTGCTCTTTCCATAGTGTGATGTTAACGAAGTTCACTTCATAAACTGAAATGGCATCCACAGACTACTCTCTGGAAACCAGGATTTTATATTGTGACTAGAGTTCCAATATTCTATGGGACTTAATGGTGTGGTGAATGTGAACAAAAGACCCTGAGGGGCTAGGGTCCGGAATTTCAGGGCTCACACCTTTAAAAAGTTAAGCTTTTTTGAGGGGGAGGTAAGACAGGGCTGGCTGTATGTGCTGACCATAACCTCAAGAGCGGCTTGATTGGGGCGCCTGGGTGGCTCAGTCGTTGAGCGTCTGCCTTTGGCTCAGGTCATGATCCCAGGGTCCTGGGATCGAGCCCCGCATCGGGCTCCCTGCTCCGCGGGAAGCCTGCTTCTCCCTCTCCCTCTCCCACTCCCCCTGCTTGTGTTCCCTCTCTCGCTGTGTCTCTCTCTGTCAAATAAATAAATAAAATTAAAAAAAAAAAAAAAAAAAGAGCGGCTTGATTACTTTTAAGCAGTTGTATTCTTCACTTCCACAAGAGGGCAGCACCTCTTAACAGCCCTGCCCTGGCTCAACGGTCCCCTCCAGAGATGGGGACACTTTTCAGCTGCAGCAGCAGGACAATCAATGATTCATTGAATCACATGGTGTTTTGGGGGGCTACACATTAGCCTTGGGGCTATAAGGGACCATACTGTCATAAAAATAAACCAAAATCGGTGCCAAGAGCCCTGGACTGGACTCAGAAGTTGTGGGTTAGAGGGATTTCAGAGGTCCAACTCTGCTGATAATTGAAGGCCCTTTTAAACATCGGAAACATGGAAATCTGGTTCTGTTGAACATGGAACTGTCTCAGGAGGCATTCTACTTCAGGAATTAACCTGATGGTTGGGGTGTTCCCAAGTCAAGATAAAATGCTCTATAACTTTATCTTTTTTTTTTTTTTTTAAACCTTGGCCTGTCCCCCAGGGCTCTAATGTGTGACAGCCCTACACTGCTTTGAAGATAGTTGCCACTTTTAAGTCTTCTTCAAATTTTCCTAGTTTACCCCTTACTTTACAGGTAATGGAATTTTTTACCTCTTCAGTAACTGAATAGGATTAGGACCCATATCTAACCTTCTGGAATAGGAATTTTTGTACTTCTGTTATTAGCACGAAGGAGAAGTTCTCAAAAACATAGAGGCTCAGCCCATGAGAATGAAGTACTCTCCCAAGCATATAGCTGGAACTGAAGTCATGGAAACACTGTACATGGTCTTTGGGACCAACTCCCATCGAGGCTAGGACTCTGATTCAAGCTTAGGTTACTGGAAATCTCAATATGCTCTGAAGTAAGACATTCTGTTCTCTGGTTCTATTGTACTTTCCCCTAGGATCTGCTTATTCAGTAGCTCTCAGGTGGAACTCAAGCACTGGGGAAGTTTCATTAATGGTTTACCTAATAGACACTCATTGTACAGATAAGACTCAAAAAGTACAGATGAGTACAAAGAAATAATCCCATAATCCTACCACTCAGAGAAACTTAACACTTTGTCATAGAGAATCCCTTAACAATCATGGCTTTGCCAACTGTGGCTTTGCCCACTTCATCTTGTTAAGCCAAAACCCATGGCAATTTTGGCTTCTTTCTCCCACAGACTCTATCAGATTATGGGAATCACGTCATCAAGAGGTGTGGTTAAGCTACAGACTCTTCATAACATACACTTACAAAACAGCTATATGTTTTAATCTGAGTGGTATCTGAGTTAAAACAACACAGCTCATGTAACAAACATAATTTCAGATAAAGTTCTTTTGTTCAGATTTTTTCCACTACTGTGAAGGGAATTATGGTTCCCTGGCAGTACTTAAAAGCCCTTTCGCATCGGTCCACTACTTCTGTCTCCTTCAGCTGCTTTGACCAAGGTTGCAGGCAGGTGTGGGGAAACTAGTTTCCATTATGCTGCTTTCTATGCTTCTCTTCCCCTTTCCCATCCTGTGACCTCAGGAACTGGAGGGGTCAGGCTGAACCCTGTGGGAGGGCGAGGAAGGAGAACAGGCTGAGGTGTGAGCAAAGCTAGAAGCCCCCACCCTACCTGAAGGCAGAGGCAGGGTAAGGGCTGAAAGGTTTGTATGCTCATCTCTGGGCCATCTAGAGAGTAACTTGGCCCAAGAAGTGTACCCCTGAGTGCTTCAACAATGCCAGTTACCTGTGTGTTTGGCCAAGGATTCTGAAAGATAAAAAAAAACAACACGAGTATGAAAGATGTTTTAAGCCAATAAGGGTTGGCATGGAGAAATTTAATCACAGGTTCAGGCTGCACACCATGGTTTACAGGAGAATCTGCTTTGACAGATCATTACCCAAAGCACTGAATGTGCCCTGGACCACTGCAGGTCATACAGTTGCAGGTCATGCAGGAGAATGGTTAGTTGTGTGTGTGTGTGTGTGTGTGTGTGTGTTTTAATAGCAGCTGTATTGATATGTAATTTACATGCCATACAATTCACCCATTCAGAGTATGCCATTCAGTGTTCTTAAGTATAGTCACAGAGTTGTGCAACCATCACCACAATCAATTTTACACATTCTGATATTTCCCCCCAAAAATCCTGTACCAATTGGAAGGCACTCCCTATTTTCCCCCAACCCTATCAGTCCCTATGGGTTTGCCTATTCTGGACATCTTACATAAATGGAATTACATAATATATGGTCCTTTGTAACTGCTTCTTTCACTTAACCTAATGTTTTTAGGGTTCATCCATGTCTAAGCATGTATTGTGCTTCATTTATTTTTATTACTGGATAATATTCCATTGTATGGATCTACTACATTTTATTTATCCATTCATCAGTTGAGGGACATTTGGGCTGTTTCCACTTTGTGGCTCTTCTAAATAACACTGCTATGAACATTCATTGTACAAGTTTCTATGTAGGCATTTCTCTTGAGTATACACCTAAAAGTAGCATTGCATTGCTGAGTCATGTGGTAACTCTATGTTTAACCTTTCCAGGGACTACCAAACTGTTTTCCAAAGCAACTGCATCATTTTACATTCCCACCAGCCATGTGTGAGGGTGGGATTTTTTTTTTTTAATGCCAAAGAATTCAGTTTGCTTGAGAAGCGAGTAACTTCTAGAACTCGGAAATTACTGTGCTTTTAAGGATGTATTTAATCCCCTTTAAAAAAAAAAAATTAGAGCTTTACTTACTTTGAGATCAAGTGCTTAAATACAGTCCAAACTAAGAGATAAACGCTGCCTCCTGCCGTTTTACGTAGTTGCCTAGGAAGCTGCACTTATCAAGCATTCAGACAGTTTGATGACTATATAACACTTTACCATGAATAGACTGTATTTCCTCTATTGTTTAACACTCGGGATAGTTTTAACTTTCACTTATGCTGTGATGAATTCGTTGGCATATAAATAATTGTCTGTATTCTGGGATATTTACTGAAGGGATTTCCATAAGTATAGGAAAAAGAATACTACTAAAGCTCTTGACTGGTATGGCACCATGTGTTTAAAAAATATTTATGAC
This sequence comes from Neomonachus schauinslandi, assembly GCF_002201575.2. Taxonomy (NCBI): domain Eukaryota; kingdom Metazoa; phylum Chordata; class Mammalia; order Carnivora; family Phocidae; genus Neomonachus; species Neomonachus schauinslandi. The sequence continues at coordinate 41,844,014 of NC_058404.1, forward strand.
AACTTATGGTCCCACCATCAATGTATGAGTATTCATTTCATTGTGCCCTCACCAGCACTGGGTGTTCTTTCTTGCCAAAGAGAATCAAAACCAAAACCTTAATTTTATTAAGAAAAAAATTCCATTAAAGTAACATATATAGAAAATTACATAAATCATTAATGTATATAGCTTGATGAATTTTCACAAAGTGAACACACCTATATAACCAGACACATCTCAACAGACTGGAAATTTCCAGCACCTCAGAAGTTACCATCATGTTCCCTTCCAGTGACCTAACCATTTCCCACTCCCTCCCCAGGGAAACCCCTATCCTAACTTCTGATACCATGGAGTGGGGGAAGCTTTGCTAATTTAATGCATTAAAAAATGTATATTATAATAGTTGAAGTAAATCAAGTTACCACAGAATTCCCAACCTTTTTAGCCATTTGTGTTTCTTTTGGAAATCTAGGGCCTATACTTTGCAAAGATCTATTTATTTCAAGGTCACCAGTTGGGTGGGGAACCAAGGAGCCCACATGATTTCGAAGTCCCAGGATCTCAGATTTGACCCTGGCCAGTGTGCCATGCTTCTTGTGCCCTGTATCCCTCTTGGGAATCCAGTGGGACTTCCTTATCATCTTGCGTAGGTAATGAGGGCTTTTTCCTGCCCCTCATATATTATCAGACCAATCTCCAGAGAATGCCCCTCCAGAATTCTAAGCCAGCAACAGAATTTTCACACAATCAATGAAACATTTTACCGGAGACGAGACCACTGCTAAGCTCTACTACTGATCAATTTTTCTATAAGTGATGAACTCCTTTCTAGAATAGGATAGAATAAGTATCTTAGGAAGCCATTGCTCTTTCCCCACACACCTGGGCAGGAGCCTGGAATGGGAGAACTCCTGTTTTTCCAGGTCTGGGGACACAGGATACTTTTTTCAGAAGATTCTCCAGCCCTGCCTTGTCTGCTCTGTTTCCTGGGCTTCCTCTTACACTGACACCCAAGAATTAACATACCAGAAGTGATGTCGCCACAAATTCAAGAGATTGGCACACTTACTTCTCTGCTGCTGCCATGTAAAGAGAAGGATTAAGGAACATAGGGTTTTCCTCAGAAACTCTTGGAAGATCCAAGTGAATTGCTGTTTTCAGCACTATCTCCCAACCCTGCTGAAACCCACCATGTCATAATGTTCTTTACAACTATCCCAAGATAGGCCAGGGTAACATTATTCCCTTTTATCCAGGGAAGTCAAATAATTAATTGGATTTGCTGGTAGAACAGAGACTGCAACTCAGGGATCCTGAAATCTTAGTTGCGTGCCCTTCTATCATTCTGTACCTTTGCTGTGGTTAGGAGTCCTCAGACTCTGGCAGCCAAATGTGGATAATCATGGTCTTTGGAGAACAACAGGCCCAAGAGGAAATCTTTGGTGTTCTACCACCAAATTATGAGAATTTGGGCAAGTTATTTACCATCTCTGACCCTGTTTATCATATAATTGGGGACAATACCTACTCTAAACTGTTAGATTAAGTGAAAACACCACCAAATACCTAGCAGAATATCTAGGTTTAAACCCCTGCTTTGCCTCTTTCTTATTGATTGAAATATTGTTTAAGCTCTGGCCCTTCATTATGCCTTTTATTTAAAAAAAAAAAAAAAGACAAGACAAGGAGAACATATTTTATTGATGATCAACTGATTCACAGTTATGGAGAAATTTAATGCCCACACCTCAGTGAATAAATCAGTTAATTTTAGCTTCCTCAACTATAAATCAATCTGAGCAGGAGTCATCCCTATAATCATCAGGTGGTAATAGAAATCAAAAGTAAATGAAAACCACTTTATAATGCATGATCTCAAAACAAAGTAGAAATACTAAGACTTCATGTTTCTTAAAAGAGTTTGTGGTCTTAAGCCTCATGTTCAGAGGAAGCTAACATGTCTCTTGTATGGCTACTGAGATACTTTCCATTTTATTAATGTCAGCACTGAAGCTAGATGTTAAGTAACGTGCCCAAGGTCACATAGATAGCACACGATTGACCTGGGTTTAACTCACAGTTTGTTCTCCAAAGACAATGTTTTTTAGGATAAGAAGGTCATGAACAGGACCTTAAGTCTTATTAGAGAAATGAGACCTTGAACCGTAAAGATGAGTCATACGAGTTTCTCAGTGGGCTACCAGGATTGTATTCCTAAACAAAACGGGTTGAGGGAAGAGGGGGTCCGGACTGGCAACTTCTGCCAAAAAGCAAAACAAAATAGCACATAGTGACTCTGTGCTGCCTTCTCTCCCCACCCACCACCACTGCTCCCAACCAGATCAGCAGAGAGACCTCAAGAGAGCTGCCATGGGGGTGACAGCATGGGACCTGGGAGACCCGACTATCCCAGCGACTAAGAGGACCTCTCATCTCTGCTACCTTGGTGATACCCACCAAGGACCAGGCCTCAGAGGACAGAGGTGGCAGTGACTAGGGAGCCCTCACAGCCTCAGGGCAAGACAGCATCTTGCGGCTTCTGAGGGGCCCAGGAAGGTACAGGAGCGGATATCAGCTCCAGAAAGCCTTTACCCTACAAGCTCCAGAGAGTTTCAGTGGCACAGCCCTGTCCCCCCCAAGAGAGGGTGCCCTGCCCCAAGAAGTTCTCAGAAGGCAGCCTTGGCACAGCCCCAGGCAGCAGTTGGACATGCCCGAGAGAGGGAGCCCCAATTCCAGCTCTGGCTAGGTCCTTAGCCCACAAGCCCCAGACACCACTGCTCATGGTTTGATCATCAAAGATGTCAAATATTGGGTGGACCCTGCACTTCAGGTGATGCCTGGTTCAGCCTCAGGTTGGGAGCTGTTAGGGGACCATGCCCTGTTAACCTCAGCCAAGACAGATCTGCACTCTGGCCCTGAAAGAGGCAAGTGACCCTGCCAAGTAGTAAAGTGACCAGCGCAGAGAAGGAACAGACGAAGGCGATGGAAGGAGGAAGAAGGAAGGAAGCAATCATGTCTCCCACATGTCTGAGCACCAAGGATGCCCTGAGAGCTAGACTGCCTGATGTTTTTCTCACGCCTCCCTTCGCCCACCTTCCAGGGGTGGCACTGGGACTTTAACCTTTCCTGAGGCCCCCTCTGTCCTAGTGGGCAAAGAGCCTGTTAAATATTATCGGTGGGCGCTGTGTTATATATACTTTCTCATGCCCAGCCCAGTGATCCATGCAGTAAGGTATGTTTACAGATGAGAAAACTAAGGCCTGTGTTAGCTACCTCGTGTTCATTCCCAGTCCCCAGCTTTGGGAGCAGAACCCTGTCTAGTCTTGGGTGCTGGCTTTGGCTTCAGGATTTGAGGTGGAGCCAGATGGTGTTACTGGAGCGCCCCTTCCGCCAAAGGGACTTCTGTGCCTCCTTATCACCAAGTTCACTCACTGATTCTTATCAAAACCATCCAGTGTCCTGTCCCCTTCTTGTAAACTAGCTCAGATGCCCCCCAAGGCCGCCTGGAAGAAAGCTGCCGGTAAAACAAAGAGTCACTCGTGCCCTCCTCCCCTCCCCCATCACCACGGCCCCTGTGGGGACAGCAGGTATCTAAGCAAATGGCGAAGCAGGACCGCAGCTGCCGCCCAGCACATTAAACACTGTTTCCTTAATTCCCTCTCCCACTAAGTGGTGATTACCCGGACTGCCTGGGGGCTGATCCTTCCAGCCACCTGACTTCAGCCCCTGAGGCACCGGGGAGCGCACTTCCGGCAGGGGCAGACCCGGCAGATGCTAGGCACTGATTATTCCGGGTGGGGGGTGGGCTGCTTGGAGGGGCCGACATTTGCACTTCAAAGGGCGACAGGCCCCAGTTCTCCACTCCTGGGACCTGGTTCTATTCTGGGGAAAATCAAGCTGCTTTGAGTGAGTTACCCATGGGGGCCCAGCCCTTTCCTAACTGGAGGGCAGTTTTAAACAACCCCGCCCCCGCCCCCCAATTAAGGCGCACTTGCTAGACCCTCCCAAGGCCCTCCTCTGTCTTGCAGCTCTGCTTGGATGGGTTTGTTTCAGTCTGCGCTGGGTTAGAGGGACTCCGGGCACTAGCCCCCACTCTGTATTGACGCCCTTTGATCTCAGTCCTCCCAACAACCCCTTGTTAGGGGTTGGATTGTGTGCCCCAAAGAGATATATTGCTGTCCTAACCCCCAGTACCTTAGAATGTGACCTTATTTGGACATAGGGTCATTGCAGATGTAATTAGTTAAGGTGAGGTGACCCCTAATCCCATATGACTGGCGTCCTCAAAGAGGAGAGAGACACAGAGAATGCCATGTGCGGACACGGAGGGGCAGGGAGAAGGTCAGGGGAGATGCCCGCAGAGGTGTGATGCTGCCACAAGCTAAGGAACACCTGGGGCCAGCAGAAGCTGGAAGAAAAGGAAGCATCCTCCCCTGGAGGGTTCAGAGGGAGCAAGGTCTTACTAACACCTTGACTTCAGACTTCTAGCCTCCAGAACTGTGAGAGAATAAATGTCCGTTCTTTTAGGACACCCAGTTTGTTGTGCTCGTTAGGCAGCCCTAGGGACAGTACTAGACACCTGAAAGGTAGGTGGCATTATCCTTATTTAACTAAAGAGGAAACAAGCTCCAGAGCTCCCCTGACTTCCCCGACTTCCCCGGCGGGGCAGGAAGCTGAAGTTGTGGGGCCCCTCATGGTCGCACACCACCCTTCTTGGCATAGTTTCGCAAGGACCTCCCTATAAGCCCAGAGCAGTCTGCTGTGGAGGAGACGAGTCCTGGTGTCACTCCCTGCCCCCCATCCCGCCGTCTCCCCTGTGATGAAGCCCCATGGGAATTAAGGTGCAGTAATAGCACTAGCCCACCTGGGTGTGAGGGGCTCTGCAGGCTGTAAATGCCATGTATTGCAAGAGCCCTCAACTCCACCCCACCCATGGTGACCGAGTGGGTCAGAGTGAGGGCTGCTGGGATCCAGGGGGGAGGTTACATCCCCACCCACAACCTGGGCCCTCCCAGGCACCAGGGAGCAGCCCTTACCAAAGTTTCCTTTCAGAAATATTGGCCATCAGCATTCCAGGGAATGCAAGACAGTTTGGATAAGCTCGGGAGATGCAGATTGGAGCACAGTGAGGGGGAAAGACAACCAAGGGGGAGCCAGGAGAAAATGTTGTTCCAAGGTCATTAGCCACGTGGGTGGCCTCTGCAGTGTCCCAGTCCTTTGGGGTGCCTATGAAATGGGGATAGCATACATCATAGTACAGGGCTGCCATGGCACTGTCTTTTTTTATTGGTTTACTCTGTGTGTGTGTGTGTGTGTGTGTGCATGCGCATGTGCAGAAGAAAAGTAAATGATCTATCTTCATAGGCTTTTTCCTTTTCTGACATAGTTGTGCTGTTTGGGAATCGGTAAGTAGAAAAATACCCTACCAAACCAAGATTTTTTTTTTAAGATTTATTTATTTATTTGAGAGAGAGCATGTGTGTTAGCAGGGAGAGGGGCAGAGAGAATCCTCAAGCAGACTCCATGCTGAGCTTGGAGCCTGACGTGGGGCTCATTCCCCGGACCGTGAGATCATGACCTGATCTGAAATCAAGAGTTGGCCACTTAACCAACTGAGCCACCTCGGTGCCCCCAAACTAAGATATTTTAAAGATGGCAGTATGAAATTGAACCTGAGAATGTTTTGCTTTTCTTGGGCTCAGGAAGCAGGAGGAGGGAGTTGATAATGAGATTGGGGAAACAACACTTTGGGGTGGGGGGCATTACTTGGGTCTTCCTGTAGCTGTATCTTTCTGTGATGCCGGCTCTCACTTGGAGCTGGCCAGTTGGCACCATCATGGCCCCTCCCGCTTTCTAAGTACGGCTTATGAGGCTAAGCCAAATGAGAGCCAGAGCCAGAAATTCCCTGGAAAGCATTTGCTTCCACAGGGGAAGGGCCAGGGAAGCTGGTGTAGGAGGCTGGTGGGACTGGAGGGGGTGTCAGCCCCCTCCTCATTTCTTCTTTCCTCGGGTGGGCAGGGTTCCCTTGGACTCTCTGTCTACATATGAAGGGCTTGGGTGGATTGTCCTGAGGTTCCTCTCAGGCTGACCCTCCAGCCTGGTGGTGACCAAAGCTGGGCCCAGACCAGGCCAAGCTCTGAACTGCTCAGATTGGCATTTTCAGGGGCTGGAGGATGTGTGGGTCTAGCAAGCTTGGGCCACTTGTATGGACAGTGGGGGAGAAAAGCAAGATGACCTTGAACCAGCTGACATTTGTCTACTAACCCCTGTCCCCTTGCTGCACCCACTTCCCCTCCCCCCAGCCTGGAGCCCAGCTTTCTCCTATAAACCTATTTTTCTCCAGTTTGGGAAATGCCTCAGAAACCCATTCACTCACTCAGTGAGTTCATGGGACATTCATGCTTTTGAAAGCTCAGCCCAAAGATGTGCATTTCTAACAGTGGAGTTTCAGGGCTCTGATGAAAAGGGCCTGCACTGAGGGGAGTGTGGGGCTCTCTCAGTCTGTGGGACAGTGAGGAGCAGGACAACCTTCTTTGGCTAGTCGGGGACAGCTGGATCCGAGGGCTAGAACAGAGGTAGAAGGAAGAAGCAGCCTAGTGTCAGAGAGAGAACTCGTGTTGTGGCTACAGTGAGGCCCCATGCACCAAGGGCCACAGCTCCATCATATGCAAAATGCAGGGTTGTTTGAGTGATAAATGCAGATGCCAGCTTGAGAAGCCATCTATCCCCCAGCTCAGTAAATATTAACTTCCCTTCTTCATGTCATGGGCAGTGCCCCCCTTGCCCTCACCCCCTAGCCTGCTCTATTGTGCCCCTGTCTTCCTGCCTGGAAGAACTGATCAAGCAAAGGGAAACTTGGACCTTGAACCCTCAGGCTAGGTGTGTACTGCCTGGCTCTGGACCCCTGCAGTCCGAGAGGGTGCCAGCAGGTGATGGGTCATGGCCGGCAAATTGTCCTGTTACTTTAGGTGTGAGGAATTTAATTTGTCTCACCTGTCACTGATTACAAGTGCTGTGGTAAGCCTACTTACAGCTCAGTTTAGCCATAATTGAGGCAGTGGGGGTGGTGGACACTGAAGGGACAATACAGTGGGGCTTCTGCCTGTGTGCCTGTGGGTGCACTGGGGCCAGCACTGTGTGGCAGGGCTGAGGGGGGTCTGTTTGACAGGAAAGGCTGCACTTAGGGGTGTGTGAATCGGATTCTAACTGGCTCCCTTTGGGCATGGGGTTTTGGTCATTGTCACAGGCGGGCTCCAGCCTAGATCTGCGCCCCCACACTGCCTAGCAAATCCCTCTTTGCTCCTTTCTTCTCCCAGCTGTGTGTCCTCGCTCTCTCCCAGGGGTTTTGCCCCACAAGTCAGTCTTCTGGAGTTGAAGGCTGGAGAGAAAAAGCTTAGGTGGGGGAGGGGGACAGTTGACTAGAATAGTCAGCTGTTCTGCAAGGGGTGGAGTTTTGCTGAGGCTGCTGGAGTCTTGGGCACCAGTGTAGTACAGCATAGCTGGAAGTCGAGACATTATATTAACAAATAACAATGGTAGCAATAAAGTATGATAGTGGTAATAAAAATAATAGCAATACTTTAGCTACATTTCAGTGGGCATTATGTCATTTAGTTGTAAAAAAAAAAAACAAACCCTCTGAAGCACAGGGAGATTAAGTAACTTATCCAATGTCATGAGCTCAGCAGTGGTGGAGTCTGGACAGGAACTCAGCTCTGATTCTGTAGATTGAGCACTTGACCCCTTGCCACACTGCGGAACAGGTGTCTCTGGTCAGGTCTCAGGGCTGAACACAGGGCTGGGCAGCAGAACAGGTTTTTCTCACAAAGACTGTAACTGACAAGAGGAATGTCTTGGCATTTTTTGAACTTACATTGATGGTAGATGGGATGTTTCAGGAAAGTGGTTTAGGTTTGCCAAGGTAGGTGTTGGAAGCATGAAGTGGAGAGACTTGAGGCCAGGTAAGGGGATTGAACTTCATCTGGAGGTCAGGAGGGGGAGCCCCTGAAGGTTTTGACCTGGTGGGAGAAGCACTGGGCCGGGGTGGGGGGTGGTGATAAACCTGCATCTTGTACGTCAACAGCCTTAATGGACCATAGTGGGGGCAAAGCAAGCAGTGGGGTTGTCAGATTGTCAAGGTGACTAGCTCTATCATTCACTAGCTGTGTGGCCTCAAAGATGTCCTCTCTCCCCTCTGGGTCTCTTTTTTGTCCTCTATAAGAGCGAGGTGGTTGTAATCAGAAGATGTCTAAGAGGTCTTGGGCACTCTGGGAGTCTTTTGGTGACCTTAGCTGGCCAGCAGATGCAGGAAGAAAAGAGGATGGAGAGAAGGACAGGATCTGGGATCTGATTGGGTAGAGAGGATGATGGGAGGCAGTGGGTCAAGGATGGCTCCAGACTGCGAGGAGAGATTGGTAGAAGAGAGATATCCTGGGGGAACAATCTGGAGTATACAGTAGGCTGAATAAACTGCTTGGGGCCCCAGCAAAGCACACCCCTCCCACCAAAACAGACACTAAAAAATGGGCATAGGGATGCAATGATTGAAGCGGAACATTTCTCAGTCATGTTACATGGGGAAAGATGCTATTTTAACTTTAGCATCCATATAAGGATTGTGTCATTTCATAAAACTTTGTTTTTAATTTTCATGTGTGGAAGGACAATGTGTGACGCTGAATTCAAGCTTTTCAGTGTTCTTCACTGGAAGGGATGGGAGGAATTGTTTCTGAGGGAGAGGAAGCTGAGGTTGTAGGCTGCTCAGGGCTGCCGTAGGAGAGGCTCAGGGCAGCAAGAGAGAAGCTGAGGAGGGAGAAGCACGGCCAGCTCCCTGTGAAGAAGGTGTCTGCTGGGGCCCCCAGGAAGGCTGAGATTTCCAAGAGAGGGAACGTGGGGTGGGAATGGGAGGTCCAAGTTAGGAAGGGATGATGACTGGCACATGCTCCCAAAATGTTGAAATAAGAAGACATTTTGGTTCTCCAACCTTCCTTTCCCTGTACCGAATTCCCCCATGCCACCCTTCCACGTAGCACCACCTGTGCCCAGCCGGCTTATATCATCCTGTTTCTTTCCTTCATGGCGCTTATCTGATTGAATTGAAAATCATCTGCTTTATTTACTTCTGGAGTATAAGTTCCATGAGGAGAAAGGCCCTTCACTATTTTTGTTCACCTCTGTATTTCTGGTATCTAGAACAGGGCTTGGCATAAAACAGAAGCTCAATAAATATTTGTTGAATGAATATATGTATGCATACATGAGTGAATGAAATGGTGATATTTCAGGCCCTCTGATGCCTGGGTTGGAGAGAAAGTTGGAGGCAGCTTGACCTTCTTCACGTAGCTTAGAAAGCACCTGCTGTGGAGGCCGCCTGGAGACGTGGCCACTCTGCCTCCCCCCACCCCTCACAGGCACCAGTGTGCATACTCTATTCATGGCTTCATGAGAACCCTGGGACTGCTCCCAGTGCTGGCCAGGCTGAAGCTCAGCTGCTTAGTCTCAGGGGAGGAGGAGCCCCTCTCTCCCTTTTTCTTTTTGTCTCTCTCCCACTCTCATTTCCCTTTTGATCTTTTTTTTTTTTCTAAAATAGTAAGTAGGTTTGGGAGCCTAAGAAAGGCTTGTGTCCTCAACAGCACTCCAGGGGAAGATGGGCAGGGAGAAGGCTTTGCTCCCTACTTTGCTGCCCTTCCTGCCACTAAAGCAGTCTTTTCCATTGCCCCATCCCTTCCCAGGAGCCGTTCCTATTACTCCTAGCCCAATAGACAGAGAGAGTCTTGTTGAAGTGGCAAGTAAGGGGGGTTCACCAGAGAGTGTTTGGTTATCTATTTCTATGCCACATAAGAAATCACCTTGAATTTAGTGGCTTAAAAACACTGGCATTTAATGTGCTCATGGTTCTGAGGTCAGGATTGTGAAAGGGCAGAGTGGAGGAAGCAAATCCCTGCTCCATGGGGTCTGATGGATCAGCTCCACTTAGCTGGAGCCTAGCGGGGGCAACAGGAGCCCTCCTGCTCCATGAGGTCTCTCCAGCAGACTAGAGGGGCTTTGTACATGGCAGCGCAGGGCCCCCAGGAATATAAAATTGGAAGCTCCCAAGCTTAGGCTGCCTTCTAAGCTTGGGCTGGAACTGGTGGAGCCTCACTTCTACTGACTTCGATTGGTGAATGTGAGTCCTAGGGCCCGCCAGAACTAAAGGGGAGGGGGCCAAAGCGGGGTGTGATTAGTGGGAGGCCTATTTCAGTGGGCGTCACCAATGCAACAGCCTCCCTGCCATGAGCAAGCTCAGGAGAAAGAACAAGAAGGGTTTCTCCAGGTCTGATACGACCCATTTGTCAGAGTGCTGGGCCTTGGGATTAGACAGATGCAGGCTCCTGTCCTGGCTTGCTCACTTCTCAGCTGCCTGGCCCTCCTTGAGTTTGGGGGTCCACCGCACCCTGGCCTCCTGCCTCTCCAACCTCCAGTGCTGCTCCTGTCACCTGCATAGACAGGCAGGAAGCCCCAGGTTGGTGGGAATGCCTGTCCTGGGATGTCCATCCTGTCTTTCCCTTTCTGCTCACTCTTCTTCTGTCCCATACTGGTCCCCCAGACCCGTTCCTGCCTGCCACCTTCCCTAGAGACCCTGATTTGTCCCACCTCAGAGGCATTGCCATTTATCCGTCATATGTTCCGTTTCCTTTGTACATGTCCCTTCTGTCTCCTGCCACCTGAGTAGAAGCCCTTTGAGTGTAGGATTTGAGCCCAGAGCAGTTGGGAATGCTTGTCCAGGTGAACGAGGCAGGTTGGCATGGAGAAGACTGGACAGATGGCCACCGTGGTGACCACACCTTCCCAGAGGGGAGGCCCAGAGGTAGTGGCAACAACAGTCATTCAGGCCTCCTGCCAAAGAGGCTGGAGTCAATGGGTCAAGGAATTGGCTGGTGAGGTGAGCAGCTAGACAGTGAGGGAGAGGAGGCCTAAGTTTGGGGCTTGGGAAGGAGTTCTCTTTTGGAGAGGACCCTGTGCATTACAGACAACCATGTCCCTTCGTCTCCTTTTCTCCTTCCTCGGGGTCAATTCAGGGTCCTTTCACAGATAAAACTACAGGGTTGGAGAGTGGTACAGACTGCCTGGAAGTCTACCTGATGCCAAGGCCCATGCTTTCCCCCTGGCCAACACTGCCTTCATCAAGGCTGTCTGCATTTCCTTCACTGGCAGGGAGAGACATCACCTTTCCTGTTCCAGATGGAGGCGCCCCAAGGAGCTGCCATACCATAGCCTGGAGAAGCAGGATAGCTTGAGGAGACAAAAGTAGCTCTGGAGGGCATGAGAAATGGCATTCTTTATTCATAAATAGAAACATAAAATTATCAGAGATAGTTTACATGGCCAAGAAGGGGCATCAAAAATAAAATGAAGCTGTCAAAAGCAACTCAAAAAAAAAAACAAAAAAAACCAAAACCAAACAAAAAAAAACAACAAACAAAACAAACAAAACAAGAAACAACCCAGAGAAAAATAACTATGTACATATTCTTCCAAATGCCAGTCTATCCAAAGCCAGCCTTGGCTGGAGGTTCCAGCTTTGCCTGCAGACTCAGCACAAGATGGACCACGCAAGAAGCGCCCACTAGACAGGGTGCACAGCCTCCTGCCATGGCAGCTCCGGTTTAGGAGAACTCAGGACCCATAGGGAAAGCCCTCTCCCAAAGCTGCTGCTCCATCAGCAAGAGATGGCCCAGGCTGGGCCGGGACAAGAGCAGGGCAAGGAGCAGAGGGTCAGCAAGTGTTTCTCAGAGGAGAGCTAACCCTCCCCAGGCCCTGTAGAGCTCAGTGCCTATGGGGGCCAGAGTGCACCCAGCAGCAGTTACCTGAATGACCCAGCAGCCAGAAGACATGCCCCAGGGGGAGCCCTGAGAGACTCTGGTCATTGCAAGGCCTGGAGGCAGAGTGCCCTTCTTGGCGAGGTGGTACCGGGTGCTGCTCTCTCTTTGCAGGCAGGCAGAGCGTTTTCAGGCCGGGCATCCTTTGGAAGAGCAGAGCAGGTCGATCTGACTGAATGAGCAAGCATGCCGGCAGGAGTATTCAGAGCGAAGGGCAGCGAGCTCATGCTGGCTGGCCCTGGGCCAGGCCGTCTGCTCTGAAGCCTCTGTCATCTGACTTCCCAGTCCCCGCTCACCCTCTGTTGTTCAGAGGCTCCTTCCGGAGAGGCTGGGTTTGGCATGGTCCGGGAATAGTAAGGATGTTTTTCCATAGGGAAGGGAAGAAAAACCACATGGCGGTAAGATCACTATGTTACAGGACACTGTTGCGCTCTGGTGCCACTGTGGGCCACCCTGGGGCCTTCAGCTGGTGGGGCGGGGCATCCACGGGTTGGCCTTAGGCAGGGATGCAGAGTGCTTGGTATGGTCACACCAGGTGGAGCACAGACCTTGCCCCTGAGTGTCCTCCCCTGGGCTTAGCACCCATCTCCTCTCAGCAAGGTCTAGAGGGCAGGTCACAGGGCTTTGGCTGCTCTCTGGGGGTGGAGAGCAGTGGGGTATCTCCAGCCTGGGTGGGGAGCAGCAGCCCCTCTATCTCATGGCGGTCTCACTGGGGAAAGGAACTCAAACAAGGCCCAGGCTGGTGGAAACAGTGGGGGTGAGCGCTGTGTGTAGCAGTGCTGACAGTACGGACGCCATCGTGGGCCCTCCATCTTGCTCGTGTTCGCTTGATGACCTCTCTTGGGGCTGTGTTCTGGGCCCCTGGGAGGTTAACATATATACCTTAGAAATGCCTTCGGAGGCTGGGATTGGGGGAGGCTGTTAGGCCTCCCATGAATCTGCTAAAGAGAACATAGTCTTTCCTGAGGCACAGGCGGTGCTGCAGATCTAATTAAAGGTTAGCTGTCCATTAGGTGCGTGCAAACCCTTGAATCTCACCGTAATGCCCTCCTGTGTGTCCCCTCGCTTTATAGAATCTGTGGATGAAGGTCCAGACTTTGTGGAGAATAACTGCATGCAGCGCCTGGATCATCCTCCACCCGATTCTCCCTGTCAGTAAGTTACCCTGAATAAAACTCTGTAAACTGGATGGAGTCACCCGCTTTGTTTTCTGGTCTCAAAGTGCCTTCTCAGTTGAAAGATATTTTACCATCCCTCTCCCACCCTCTAACAATGTGGCAGAGGGAATGGGACATTTTTGACTTGAGGGCCTGCACTGTGCCCAATGGAGGGCATTGCCCTCCAGGCAGGAAGGGGGCGTTTAGCCTATCCATTTCAGGTTTAAATCTGCCCTATGACTAAGACCAGTGGCTTGAAATTCCAGAAAAGCTCCTCTGTCATGAGCACAGCTTAACCCCAGGGACCAGAAGGCAGAGCCAAATGTAGGGAAGATGGCCCTGCTCTCAGCCCGACTCAGGGAAAGAATGCGGTGGCTCTGAAGGGGGCGGGGGGAGGTGACAAGAAGCAGCTCCCACTCCCACTCTGGGTCCTGTAAGGACTGTGGTCAGGGAGGCAGAACCAGGGGGTTTGGTCTCAGACTGCTAAATACCCAGACTCTCTCATCTCTCCTACCTCAGTGAACCCCTCTCAGCAAGCAGGCATGAAGCTCAGGAATCTAGCAAGGCTTGGCTGTCCTAAGAAAGAACAACAGCTGTAGCTTGAGTCAAAAATAGAACCTGGAACAGTTCTGGCTGCCTGCTAGATCTGGCTTGCTTCTGAAAAGACAAGAAAGAAAAAAAGAAAGGAGACTAAAAAAAAAAAAAAAATTTTTTTTTGTGTCCCTCTGAACCAAGCAACTAAGTAAGAAACCCCACCATTCTCTCCTCCCCCAGCTCTGCACATCTTCAGACGAGAAACACCAGCCTCCCCCAGGCACTGGCCCAGCCCCTAGCAAACTGAAGCTTTCTGGATTCTCTACAACTGGGGGCTCCTGTGGGGCCCAGGTGGAGGGAAGCTAGCCAGTGGCCCTGGGGCTGTTCATTAGGCTGTATTTGTGTCTCTTCTCCCTGCCTGGGACTCTGGCCCACCAAACTTTGGGATTGTTCCTGACCTATAAGGAGTCTTGTCTGAATTTAGCACTGGAAATGCAAAGGGGAAAGTGTGTGCCACTCAACTGAGCCACAGGCAAAGGAGGGAAATGTCAGATCATCCCTGCGCCATTTTCGTCGTATATAGGTTATTCTGGATCCAGCAAAGGCTGGATTCTTGAGAAGAAAGTAAGTTCAGAGTAGCCACTGGCCAATTTAAATCAGCTGGGGGCACCCCTACCTCTAGCCCCATGAGGAAAGATCTGGAGGCTCTCCCAGGGAAATTTGGAAAACCACAGCTTCCCTGTGTCACAATCTTCCCCTCCCCAGGACCTCAGTGTCTATGGCTTTAAGAAGAGTGGTCACTGAGCTCAATGGCTACCAGCTGTCCAAAGGCTGCTTACCTTCAGTTAGCAGGGCCCAGCAGGGTCTGGCCATTACTACCTGGCTTCTCCCTCTGACCCCCTCTGGGCTTTGCTGAGTCTAGACATTCCTGGGCTGCCCCAGATTTCCCCTCCTTTTTGTGGCTTTCTAGGATTGGGACAGCTGTGATGTTGCTAAGCCAGGTTCTCCATACCAAAATCCAACCCCTACAACTCTGAGGCCAGAGAAAAACAGCTCAGGTTATGACCGGGTCAGGTTCTAAGGTTTATGATCACAGATGGCTTCTTTCTACTCTCAAGCCATCCCAATGTGTCCAGGGGCAAAAAAAGCAGTTGTGCGAAGAGGCAAAAGGGAGCTTCTGTCCTGGGGTGGCCATCGGCCAATACAGCAGTTACCACCATCCCTGGGAGAGGGTCTAAGTATTTTTGAACAAAAGGCAAGGTTTAGAGATCTCTTAACCAAATGATGGAGATCCCTGAACCCATCTCTTTGGAAAGCTAGAGGTCTGCTGGGCTGCAGGGATGGTAAATGCTGGAATGTGGGCAAGGGCTGCAAAGGTTATGTAGCAGTCCTTCCTCCCCCCCCTCCCCTGGAGAATCCCAGTCTGTGCCTTGGAGAAGGCCTCTCACAGAGGCCTGAGTTACTGAGCAGGGGAGTGGGGACAGGAGCCCTCTGTGACAGGCTCTGTACCCCTGCCTCCCGATGCCAGATCCCTGGCTCTCCCTCTCCCGGTAGGCCCCTCAGATCTCAGTGGCTATGATGTCCTCATAGGGGATGTCGGCCCCTTCAAGGTCAATTTCAAAGGGCTCCCCTGCACTGTCCCCACGGGCCAGTTGCTGCAGAGCCTTCTCCAGGCGCTGGTTCCGCTGGTACATGGCTAGATAGCTCTGCTGTAACTGCTTCTGGTACTGGATCACCTTCTCTTTCTCCTCCTTCCACACCAGCCGCTCATGCTGGAAGCCTGACGACATCTGGTCGTGGCCTTGCCGCTCCTCCTTCAGCTCTGCACGCAGCCGCTCCAACTCCCGCTGCAGGGCGGGGATGTCCTCAGAGAAAGTAGTCCCTGGCCCAGGCCCCAGTCCTGGCCCCAGAGACACAGCATCCCGTTGCAGGGCAGCCTGGGCCCGCAGCTCCAGCAGCTCCTGCTCCAGCAGGTTCACCTTCTCTCGGAGAAGCTCAGACTCATTTTTCTTGCGCTGTAGCTCATTCTCACAGACCTCTAGCTCTAGGCCCTTGGTGCGCAAAGCGCTCTCCAAATCTTGAGTCTTCAGCTCCATGCCTTCCAGTTTGCCCCGTGTGTCCTTCAGCTGCGCCTTCAGACTGAGGATCTCACTAGCCTTGGCATTGATCTCTGTCTGGGACTCCTTCAGCTGCTGCTTCAGGAGAGAGATTTCACCTGACTTCTGGCACACCTGCCAAGGGTTGGGTGGGGGAGAAGAGAAAGTGCTAAGATGTAAGAGGTCCTTACCCGGGGCAAGTAACATCTTAAGTGCCTAAAGAATTAGGCTGGTCCTGACACGGTATCTCAGGAGCATGACGGTCTGGGTGACCCATGAAGGCCGAGCCCCTCTCTGAGCTTCCTTTCATTCTGTAGCCTGACTTGGTCCGTCCACATGCCTGCCTCAATCCCAAATCAGAGTCTAAATCTCAATCTGTACCCAAACCCACGGCTATGTGTAAATCAGTGACCACTACCCATAGCTCCATCATCCACACTTAACAATCAATGATATTGATTTCTGTGTCTGCCAAACTTCTATCATTCATGTTTGTGCCCATATCCTCTGACCTCACCCCTGTGCACACCCAGCTCCCCTCTCTCCCTACTGGGATAAAGACTGTCTTCAATCATTAACCGCTGCACTCCAATGACAAGCAACACACCTGGCTCAGAGTGTCAAATTCAGATCTGCCACACGGAGAGCTACTATGTTCTCCCCCTGCCCCGCCCCTCCACCCTTTCTATTCTTATTTCTTTTCAAAAGTTGGCCAAGAGCAGCAGACAAAACCAAAGGCACTGATTCAGATCCACGGGTCTCCGGGGTCTTGGTCATTTGGGGTCACAGGTGGCTCAAAAGAAGATCAAGACCAGTCTGGCCGGCTGTGTCACAAGAATGACTTTTCTCCTGCCGGCCTGTGGGAAAGCTGGACAGAATGAAGGTCAGGGCCTGGGCCTCTATAGAATGGATTCTTGGATCAAGACCAGAAGCCACCTTAATTTCTCCTCACTTCACTCACAGTAGTAACCCCCAACCCCTTGTGCTCATGAGCCACTTATGAAGCAATGCAGAGCTCTACCCACAATGCTTGTGTGGGACCAAGGATGCCTTTCTAAGACCAAGCCTGTATTTGTTTCATGGAGGGAGCAACATAGAGTCATGGTTGGGCCATGGGCGTGCCTTTGAGTCCCGGCTGGATCATATATGATATGATATGATTGGCTGGTCCTGGCGATATACTACGTTGGTGTTGTGGTACTATGGAGTAGTGTTTAAAAACGTGAACTCTGGAGCCAAAGTGTTGAGATCAAATCCTGGCTCTGATACCTATTATGTGGTGACCCACCGTGGGCAAGTCATTTAACTTGCTACTATAACCTCTCTGTGCCTCAGTTTCCTTAACTAAATTAAGGATTAGTAACAGTACCTACTTCATAGGGTTATTATAAGGATAAAATGGGAGAACCTAGGGCTTGGCACTTAATAAACACTTGATAAATTATTATCATTCTAAATATGTTTGTAATATATTTACGTGTTATTTTAAATATTTATTTTTTTATTGTTTTGCTGTACAGCCTGACTGGACAATCTGGGAATGAGGTCACGGCAATGCCCAGCGTAGTTGGGGGTTGGGCAAATAAGGATGGATGCCTAGCGCCAGGACTAGCTTGTATCTCTGAGTTGCCCCAATGTGTCCTGAGCCCTGGCTGAAAAACAATGGCTAGGGTGGGGTCTGCTTTGCCAACATCAATGGGAAAGCGGACAGGCACTGCTCCCACGGTCAGCATCCTTTCCTCTTTGGGAGACCTGGCAAACACAAGCGACTTTTCCTTCTCACCTGTCCAGTCCCCCTGTTCATCTCTGCCATAGAAAGGATCCTTTTCCTCTACTCCTGATAACACTTGTCATTCCAATTTCCAGAGTACGTACAGAAAGCTGCAGGGCATATAGGAAGCTGTGCTGCTGAGAATGTGTCACCAGCACCTGCAGGTGGCGCTGGTCTGACCAGACACATTGCCTCCTCAGTTCCTTTCCAGGGTAGGAGTCTTTGGGGAGAATGCCAGAGCCACCAGGCCCACACCCCTACCAGCTCCCCCCGCCCCCTGTACCACCTTGAGAGGCCCTTCAGGTGAGGAAAGCTACCTTCTGGAGAGCAGGATGTGGAAGCTAAGCAGGCTCTCCAGCAAAGCCAGGTCCAGATGCCTCGTTTCTAGGTGCTGTGTGCCCTTCTCTTGCTCATGTTTCCATTGCAGCCCACCAAACAAAGCCCCACTTGCACTTCGGTGAGGAATGAGCCATTCTGTCAGTGATACCTGCCCCAAGTGAGGTCACTCTTCCTGGTGGGTGCGGTACCTTCTCTCAAAAGTAACAAGGTCTCTGCTCTCTTGTGGTCTCTTGAACCAGTGTGAACTCAGGCTCAGGAATGGCTTGTGCTTCCTTTGAGCCTCCCGCAAGAGGAAGTGGGTCGGCCCTCGGACTGCCCAGTGAGGCCTCCGTGCTCCTGGTTCCAGCTTCTCAGTCAGTGACTCAGTTAGTAAATTCAGTTCTGGAGGCCATGAGGCCCTGGGGTAGCAGAGAGTAGGAAACTCACACAAATCATAGCCCCTTCTTTGGGTCCCAAGGCTGGCACTTTGGCTCACTCTGCTTAGGCAATTTGTGTTCACACACCATGGGCTAGGACCTGGAGAAACGGGGACTGGCATCAGACACCTGACCCCCCACCCCCACCCCCCGCAGCCCACACGGTAAAGCCTCACCTCCCACTGGGTCTCTTCCAGCGCGGGGGCGAAGCTGGTCTTCTCCTTCTCATAGGACCTAAGCTTGGTCTCCAGCAGGTCCTGCTCCTTCATGAGGCTCTCAAGTTCCTGCCGGAGCTGCCGCTTCTCCTGCTGGAGCTGGAGCACCTGGAGGTGCAGCCCCTGCTGCGTGCGCTGGCTCTTCTGGGAGGCTTGCTTCGGCTTGCTGCTGCCCTTCGGCTCCAGGCCCTCCCGCCCCTCCTTGCAGCGCCACTGCCGCTCTTCGGAGGCCTGGCTGGAGGGCAGCTCCTTCTCCTCCAGGCTGCGCTGCAGCTTTTGCAGCTCTCCTTCTCTCCCCAGCAGCTTCTGCTCAAGCTCCTGGATGGTGCACTCGTCTGTGGAGATGGGGCAATGCACACATGAGGAACCCTTGTCCACCTGGCTTGGGTGGGCCAGCTTGCTACCGCCATCAGAGAAAGACAGAGCCTTCAAGCTCATCATGTTGCTGTCCTGGAGGATGATGCCCTGGGTAATGTTGTGGGCTGAGCCCCCAAAACGGCTGGTGGGCCCCACTGGCATAACCAGCGGGTCCAACTGGTAGCTGCTGCTGGTGCTGTGTGTGGGCAGGCTGGACATGGAGTTCCGGCCGGAGTCAGACAGCGCTCCAGAGCACAGGCTGGGCTTTGGCTCCTGTTCCTTGGGCCTGTCTGGAGGGGCAGGGTGCAGCTGGTGGCTGGAGCTCTCAGGGGACGAGTGGAGGATGGCTCCTGACCGCGGCAGCACCGGCTTGAACGCTGTGGGCCTCGCTGCACCCTTCTCTGAGCCCTGGTGAGGAAAACAACCGTATCCATCCCATGTCTTCCTTCAGCTCCCCTCGCACCCTTCCCTCCCTTGCCTGGGTATGTGTACCAGCCACACAGCATCCTTCTTGGTCATAGCCACAGGCAACCTTGCCTGTGGCTATGAAGCAGCTGAATATGGTGAGTGTCTCTCAGGAAGGAGAAATTCCTTTGTGTCTAGGGATGGCCATCCTAAAGGATGACTCAGGCATTTTGTTTTATAAACTACCAACCTGTCATAAGCTTGTCCCCACCCTCCTGAGATGACAAACAGCATTTTTAGGTTCTCTGGCTGAGACCCCTGGGCCAGGGCTCTGGCTCTGGGTCTCTGGGTGGTAGAGGGTAAAGCAATTAGGCTGGACGAGCATGGTGCCCTTGTAGAGGTCAATCCCTTCTTCACCTTCACTGCCCCTTCCAGTAGAGG